>NC_063044.1:52610940-52630940 GCF_018812025.1 Megalobrama amblycephala | reverse complement strand
TAAACCGTCTATAAAATAATAATTCATAAAGTTTAAAAAGGTTGATGCGAATTACAGTGGTGTTTGCAGTGGGCTTTTTACATTAATCTTGCATCATAAAAGCATTCTTAGGTGCAAATACATTGTCAGACTCAGCCAAATGCACAAGTGGTCTTCTTCATAAACATTTGAGTATGCGGTAAAAAACTAGCCAAGTGCGCCATCTGCTGTTAAAAATTTAGAATCAATTTGCAATGCATTTGGAAAATATCAGAAACAATCCACGAATTGCAATGCATCGATAGTATTGTCCAGCTGTAGTACAGACAAAAGGCTGTTATAATTTTATGTCATCTTACCTGAGCGTTCCTGGGTGAATATTTTAATATCAACATGAGCCGAGTGGAATAAAGAAAGTGATCAGCATGAATGATATTCAAAACGGCAAGCACACGCTGCTTTGTTTACAGCAGTGGTTCCCAAACTTTTTAGCTTGGAGTACCCCCTGAAGGGATTACATCCTTCTGCGTATCCCCTCTTTTCCACTTAGACTGCAGTCACACCTTTACCATTAAGGTAAATTTGCCCCCTAAATTGACCTGTTGTATAATAATGTCACGTTTGCAGTCATGTGGATATTTGGGAACAATTGCGTTCTTGCTCGTTATCATCATTAAATACAAGAACTCACCCAAGGATGTTTTTGTATCGTAGAAAGTTTGAGTCTTAAATCGAAATTAATCCGCTATCTGTGTCTATTTGTTCTTCATGCGAGTAAGTGCTAAATCCCCACTTTTCCAAAGGTGCATTTTCGAGAACGGCAGTAATTTAGCGCGATATAAGGCAGTAGATTCTGCAGGCAATCTATCATATGTGTGGATACAGTAATTTCTGACTGCAAATGATGAGGTAATTTGATTAAATTTAGCCTACTGGATTTACGGCATTTTGGCAGTTTGAAAAACATGCTCAGTTTTAATATTATTTGAAGGTAGAATTAAATTAACTACTCAGCATTTTGTTCGCGTACCCCCTTTTGTCACCTCACGTACCCCCAGGGCTACGCGTACCCCAGTTTGGGAACCACTGGTTTACAGTTTGTGTATCTGCAGCCTGAAGTGTTGGTTATCCTCTTGAATGATGAATATAAGCCACGTTTCCACCGCAGGAACTTTCTCCAGGGACATTGGGGTGATACTCGGTGTGTTTCGACTGCATGAACCAGGTTCTAAATGAAGATCCAGGCAAAAATTCGCCCCTCAGAAAGTCCCTGCTCACGAGGTTGTACTTTTTCAAAGTTCAGGAACTTTCAGGGATGGGACTTGGGCGCTGAACGTGCTGATTGGTTGACTTCACAAAGCATTTTAATTGGTTGACCGAATGCTGCAGTTTATATCAACCACCATTTTTAAAAGTCTGTTGTGGTGCATGCAGTAAGAGTTGTTTGCTATTCGAATCAACGACGGAGCAATGACGAGGTTCTGGCTGTATATGCAGAGGACAAAACTTAGCAGGAACTGGAAAGTCTCACACAGTCCTATGTCGCTGGACTAATCTTCACAGTACTCTAGACCACGATAGAAAGCTGACAGCAATAGGTCTGGGGGGGAAAAAAATCCAGGGACAAATTGTTCCGGGTAATTTCGATGCAAATGCGAGGCAACAACATGGTTGGCTTTCATCAGTGCTAGTTCGTTGGCGTCGGTTTGGTGTGTCCCCTACCTTAAGTATCTCATTTTTCATTCAAAAGCGTTGTATCTCTCTTCCTCGCTATAGGTTTATGATTTCTCTCGCATTCTCTTTGACATTTTCATCAAAATGTGACGTTGAGGAAATTTCATTTGTCGTACGTGTGCTCGTTTTATAGGAGGTCGCCCTTCTCGTATAATGAAGAGAAAAGAGGAGGATCTTTGCCTTCTTCGGTCACGGCGTTATTGAGGATGAATTTCATGAGATCTCAGTCAAGGCCTGTGGAGACCGAACACAATCACCTCAGCTGACTGACCCTGGACCCGCCCGTGATTTACAGCACCAATCACAGCGCTCCATTATTGAGAAGCCAGAGGGATTATGGGATGTTAGCGGTGGGCCGACACCTTCAGAGCAGGACAGTAAAGGGCACAGCAGAAGCCTTGAGCGCCTTCTTCACGTTCAGGCCTTTTCCATGCTGCTGCTTTGTGCTGTCGTTAGTTTTGATTGCTCAGTCTGAACAGTGCATCTCATTTTTATACTGTATTAATTAGTTGTGAATCGAGTACCGCTAGCAGCTGTTACTGGGAGAGTTCACCCAAAAAATGAAAATTCTGTCATTTGCTCATCCTCAAGTTGTTCCAAACCTGTATGAATTTCTTTATTCTGCTGAACACAAAAGAAGATATTTTGAAGAATGTTGGTAACCAGACAGTTGACGACATCCATTGACTCCCATAATATGAAAATGAGCAGCAACCGCACACAAGCTGTGAGTTATGAATCATTTCTTTCTCGTAAAACATTGTGTTTGAAATATTGTGTTGAATTTAGTTGTCGACGCCAATTGAAGAAAAGAAACCAGGCTGCGTTTCTTCACGTCTACAAAATAAAAGATGAGATGAACTTCCCGCCTCCCGTTCACAAATCAAGAACATATCAGTGAAATTCTACGAGGGTCACACAGTCAAATGTATTTGTTACATCCTTATTTAGCAGAGAAAACCCCCCAAACAGCTTTTTAAATCAGATCTGGTGTGCGTGTCGCGGTTCGTGTCGAGTTTTTGAGCTCTCTTTGAGCATGCGATTGAAGAGTCTCCGTGTTTGATTCCTCAACAGAATGTTTTATCAAACCCCTGAACTCATCAGGAGGAGAAGCGCGTCGCGCCTCGGCAACACTGTACGGGGACGCGGGGCGACGTAAATAATTTATCAGAAATTCGGCTGTAAAGAGAGCTTTAATGGAGGCGCGTTCGCCGTGTGAGGAGTCGCCGTCCTGAGAGAGTTTTCAGCGTCTGATACAGAGTGGTTTGATCGATGACGCAGATGTGAGTGGAAGAACCCTTGTTAGTGAGAGTTTTGAGCTGTGTGTTTATGATGGGATGGTAAGATCAGGTCAAAGGCCAGCTGAGCTCTTAAGAAGTGTCTTAAAATGGAGCATATGTGTAAATAATCCCACCAGAGAGATTTCAAATGAAAGTAGCAACGCTATTAACTGTTTTCAGGAGTTTGGCTGTTTTCAAACTGTTTAAAGGGTTAGTTCACCCAAAAAATGAAAATTCTGTCATCGTTTACTCGCCCTCAAGTTGTTCCGAACTTGTAATTTCTTTCTTCTGCTGAACGAGCATGCGCATATGATGTGACGGGTCCGTTTTTTGTCCAAAGGCCTTGATAATAATAAAAAACAAAGATATGACATCCAAAGTATGTAACGTAGTATAACTAGATCTCCTTTATTGAATCCAAAAAGTTGTATTTTGCTACATATAAAGGCATTTTAAAGATTTTGAAGTGTCAAAAGGTCATTCGGTTTAACCGTCCAAAGGCCAATACAGCCATTTC
Source organism: Megalobrama amblycephala (assembly GCF_018812025.1). Taxonomy (NCBI): domain Eukaryota; kingdom Metazoa; phylum Chordata; class Actinopteri; order Cypriniformes; family Xenocyprididae; genus Megalobrama; species Megalobrama amblycephala. Next base: position 52,627,430 of record NC_063044.1, on the reverse strand, counting down.
ATTTGTGATTAAAATATCGTAAAATGTATTAAATGTATATATTAATTGATTATAAATACCACATAATCTCATTGTTAACACTTGATAAAACTAAAAAATAAATTATATCTCCATTAGGTGTTTTTACACTTTTAAAATAAAGCATGCTGTATGTGAGTTTGGAGGTTGTGCGAGGAGCGGGAGGCCTTCAGAGCGTCTGAGAGTCGAGAGAGAGACGACTCATTAGGATTATAAATAGCGTGTCATGTCTGCCATCGTTTCAATCATGACTTAATGGGGTGAAACCCGAGGAAGGGCGTCACTGACAAACACACTCTTGGAAAGCGTGGTGGGGTGACACCATCTGAAGAAAGATCCGTCAAGTGGTAAACAATAGCAGAAGCGCATGTCAGTCAGAAAGAGATGTTTGAAACAAAAATCTTTATGAGAGCGCCGCAGAATCAGCAGGAAGGATCTCATGCTGTTCGCAGAGATGAAACCGCCATCATTGAGACTCGATTATCTGATTTAATGTCTTTAATTCAAGGTTTGATTAAAGTGAAGAGTGTGCTGCTGACCTCACACAATCACCGCTGATCTTCTGTCATCTCAAGTGCTTTAGAGGGCATGATAGCAATCAATTACCCAGTTCTCCACACTGAGCATGTGCAGTGTTATTTTAGAATTATTTATGTACTACTATCATTTTTATTACTTTTCTTTGAGTATTTTTAGTTTTCATTTTAATTTTTAGTTTAACTTTTAGTAGTTTAGTTTTGCTTTTGACATTTTTATTAGTTTTTGTTTTTAAATATTAAGTTCAATTTTAGTTTTTATATATTTCCACTTAGTAATTTTTAGGGTTTTTCACACTACGCTTAAAGGGATAGTTCACCCAAAAATGAAAATTTGATGTTTATCTGCTTACCCCCAGGGCATCCAAGATGTAAATTACTTCGTTTCTTCAGTGGAACACAAATGATGATTTTTAACTCCAACCGTTGCCGTCTGTCAGTCGTATAATGCAAGTCTATAAGAGTAAAAAAACTTGCACAGACAAATCCAAATGAAACCCTGTGGCTCGTGACGACACATTGATGTCCTAAGACACGAAACGATCGGTTTGTGCGAGAAACCGAACAGTATTTATATAATTTTTTACCTCTAAAACACCACTATGTCCAACTGCCCTGCGCATCCGGTTAGTGAGGTCAGAAAACGCATTCTAATGACGGAAGTGATCTCTCTCACTTTGCTTCAATGAGTACAAGACATCAAAAATCAAAAAATGATATAAATACTGTTCAGTTTCTCGCACAAACTGATAGTTTCGTGTCTTAGGACATCAATGTGTCGTCGAGCCACAGGGTTTAATTTGCATTTGCCTGTCGTGTTGTTTTTTTTACTCTTATAGACGAAGTTCCCATTGACATGCATTATATGACTGACAGACGGCAATGGTTGGATTTAAAAATCATCATTTGTGTTCTACTGAAGAAACAAAGTCACCTACATCTTGGATGCCCTGTGGGTAAGCAGATAAACATCAAAATTTCATATCGGCGTTGTGAACTTTGCTTTCAAAACACTTTCAAACACTCCTGTGCGTTGATCATTGTAGTCAATCACAGAATTATCTGTTGAGCATGTGAACACAACAGCCAATCAGAAGTGTTTATGAATCAGCTCAACAACGCTCAAAGCCTCACATTTTTTAATTTTAGTATTTTTGACAACACTGTACTGCGCATTGTATATAAACAGTAAATTCAGTGTTTGAGAGGAAAATGTCAAATGCTGACAGAAAACGTGACGATTTGAATGAAGAGGGGACCGTTTCATTCTTATCTTTATAGTTCGAAATGGCTATTTAGTAGGGATGTCCAGATCCGATCACGTGATCGGAAATCGGGCCCGATCATGTGGTTTCAGACTCGATCGGGATCGGACGTTACCTCCCGATCAGGACTCGGATATATATGTATATAAATTCTCATTATTTTTAACACATCTATAGTAATGCGATGGCACAGAGTTAGGCCTGTGTCACACTGCAAGCGTAAGCAGCGCGTGAGTAGCGCATATTTTTTTTTGCGTGCATGTCAACCAACGGATGCATTCACACAGGCAGCAGGAGCAGCTCGTAAAGCGTCAGGCAGGAGCGTTGCGTAAGCAGCAGTGCCGTGATCGTCTTGGCACCGAGTCTATCCCTGTGTCTCAATCAGCTTCCTAGATCCCTAGGTCGTGAATCAGTATAATGAAAGTGAATGTGGCTGATACCCTGATCAGTGCCCTGACTACTGAACTAGGGAGCTGATTGAGACACACTCTGCGCTGCTGACGCTTAATTAAAGGGAAAGCACACTTTTGATGGACAAAATAAATATAATTTCACACAAAAAGTGTTCAAAATGCACACAATACGCATGTCTAATGTGTTTTAACAAGAATTTGAGTATGACAGAAAAGAAAATTAAGAATCAAAATTAATAATAGAAGATTTACCCTTTTAAACTTGTTTTTTATTATTCAGTTTGGGTTAAAGTATGGTGTATTATAAAAAACTAAAGTAAACTAGCCAGAAAATATGATATATATAAACATTATTTTAGTTATTACACAGACTGCAGCATACCCAAATCAAACCAAATATATTTGTTTTTATATTAGCTTTTTTTATATTTACTGTTGCACTAAAGTGAAGTGAAGTGAACAATTTATGTTATTTATTACTTGATTGTTCAAGCTACCTCACAGAAGTGCTCTGTTTGTAATTAAATAAAAAATAAGGAACATTCTGGATCTGTTTTTTCGCTCTTCTTTATTCTTTTTTTTTATGTATTAAAGAAGTATCGGATCGGGACTCGGTATCGGCAGACAATCAAACTCAAATGACTCGGACTCGAGGGCAAAAAAACCTGATCGGGACATCCCTACTATTTAGTATGAACTCGATAGTATAGTCGGCAATACGAGGATGCGCAATGCTAGAACTATGTAAACAGGTCACGTGCTGTGTTTATCCAATCAAATGCACTGACACCGCAAATATGCAAACAAGAAAGTTAACCCATGGTTTAGCTATGTACAATGTGAAATCAGCTTACAAATACCCCGGGTAAATTATGAGCAATGTGAAACGTGAAGCAAGATAACCCAGGATTCAGTTTACCCGTGGTTTAGAATGACATTCTCTAACTGTTGACCATGCATCAGTTGTACACTCGTTGCTGTGATGCATTGTGGGATTGAATGAGTGCACAAGATAATGTCGACTATGGTTTCAGACACCACTACAAATGGCTGTTCCCTCAAATAGTGCCCTATTTAAGGGTATAGGGGGTGATTTCAAACACAGCCATAGATCATACTGGGTAGCCCCGGCCACAGTGAAATCTCATTGGCTCAAACTATCGCTCCTTACTCTATGCTAAACACCATGTTCTGATTGGCTGAAACTTCTCAATTCATAATCACTTTAGTCAGTTTGAATTTAGCTTTTAGTGAGGAGAGAAAAATGACAGCATGTTAAGATGAAGTGTATGAGAATACCTGGAGCAGATCTCATTTTCAGTAAAAGTCTCGTAATCAAATATTAAGCGTAAGAGAATGTGTTGTTCTGTGTTTCTGGCCTCTTTAGACCCATTGTGCTTGAATGAGTGCTGGTTGCTTAAATGTTTGTTTTCATTCCTGTTTTACATGATGTTAATGTCTTTTGAATTATTGATGAGGTTCAAACGCTCTTCGCATGATTATGTGTGACTTATGCAGATCAGATGGGATAAAATCTCCATGAGGTATTACATCTCTGATCCAAACACATGCTCATAAAGGCAGGTGAGCCATCATGTGAATCTGATGACAGAAATGCATCATGAGACACTTTCAGAGCCATAGCTAAAGATCTGGGCTGGTAACGAAAGCCATATTCACATTTAGAGTGATTTTTCACTGCAAATTTTGCCTTGAAAATTGTGACAGTGCTGTAAGTTAATTTGCATTTAAAAGCATTTGTCCAACGATAAACACCTGACAGCTCTTTTCACTCAGTTTCTCCACCCATCTGTGCTTTGGTGACTCTGGAATTGGTGTTAAATGAGGATTTTGCGGTTTTTGTTGTTGTTGCTGGTGCTGCAGCAACCTACAGCATGCATGGGCGGCAGAAAATTGCATAATCCGTGCTGTGTACCTCTGTGTGTGTGTATGTGGGTGTTTTCCTGGCCCAAAACATCACGGAGAGAGCGGCATGACTCCACTGAGGAGGAAAACCCGTCCCACACTCCTCTCTCCTTTAATCTGGCTTTCTCTCTCCTCCATCAGACGCCTCTCATGCTTTCGGGTCTTTCATTTCAATTATTTCTTCTCCTTAGTAGTTAAACTACAGTAAAGCTGCAAATATAGTTGCAGCTACACTTAAAAGCGTTGATGAAAAATACTGTAAAGACATTAATATTATGAAATGTTATTACCATTTAAAATAAGTGTTTACTATGTGAATACATGTTAAAATGTCATTTATTCCTGTGATGCAAAGCTCCATGACGCTGTCACACCACACAGAGTAAAAAAAAAAACATCGCGGAGCAAAGAGGACACTGACAACATGTAACTACTTATGATATTAAACAAAGTCCCAGCTTTCAAACTGTGTAATTTTTTAAGAAATTTGAACGATAAAAACCGTTTTGTGGCTCTTTAATGTGTCATGACAGATTGCTGTAGCTCAAGAGGCTCGTGAACCGATCATCTCTTCCTACTGGTTAATTTATAGCATCAAATAAACATGAATGAACATCAGAAGGAATGTTATTTAAAATGCGTAAAGACGTCAGTACACACCATTTTTCAAGTTCAAGTCCACCGAGGTTAAACTTCTATCTCCTGACTGCTTTGTCGGACAAAATGGCGGATTCGGCGTTATGATTGGTTGGATCGCTTGTCAATCAAACTCCCGACGAAGGGTCAATTTAGCATCATTACTCCAGTCTTCGATGTCACATGATCCTTCAGAAATGATTAATTAGTGTGACCTTCTGCTTCATAGACAGTAGAACTTCCATTGTAGAAAAGTGAAGCCCCTGTGGTGAGAAATCGAGTCCGCCCAGGAATCGGGTCTCCTTTAGGACCCCAAGTGATCCAATTGATTCAACGGGCTTTTAATGGGTAGTGGTAATGGTTATAATTCCTGCAAAATCATGTTATGATTTATATCATTTTAAATGCAATATAATGTCTTTTCATTTACATAGTAAGTGGAGCCGCGGTATCAAGGCCCCGCCCACACTCCTGCAGAATCGTTTACTGCAGAACAACTCATTATGTTGGTTTGAAATAAACAGCTATGGAAATGTAGAAATTAAAGTTAAAGCTCCAATCTCTGCCCAAAGTCAGTTGGTTGGTGCTTTAGTGACTAATTTTCTCAGAGAAGCTGTCAATCATGATGTCACACTCCTGTATTTATAGCATCAAATAACTAACTAAAACCAAACTTATAAAAAAAAAAACAAAAAAAAAAAACAAATTACATATCAGCATCATAAAGACTACCCAAAATGATGAAAACCATCTTTGAAAAAAAATTATTTGAAGTATAGTTTGATTGTTTAGTTTGTCTCACGTCCCATAAGATTACATGGTGAGGGCGGGTTTATTACCTGTACTGGGACCAGCCATCTGGGGGCAATCGAAAGCTTCACTTTTCATACAGCACACTTGTTCTTCTCCCTTTAATTCCACTCATGCACATTCGAAAAGCAGAAGCGCACATAGGAAGAAGGTTTTTTTTTTTTCGTTTCGAGTTTGGTGAACTAAGACCAATATTGGATCTAAAGGTCACAGATTGACCTCTTGAATCAATACAAAGACTATAAACTTCATCTGGTTGATTTGCAGTGTGGGGGAAAGTGAAATATATGGTATGTTTTAGCATTTTGAATGTTTTTTTTTTTTTTTCTGTTTATTTATCATTTAACAATATGTATTGAAAGCAGAAGCCCTAAAGCTCATGCCCATTGCTTGGTCTAAATGCTAAAAGGTCTAGTATGATCTCACCTTTAACTTTTAACATGAATTTGCACTAACTATAAGTAAAAACAAGCTAAAAATACTATAATTTATATAACTGAGTGGAAAACATACAGATGAACTGCAGAATTTCAGCTGGTTACATAATATTGTAGCTTTACCAGCAATAAGCTACTTTTTCTAACAAGTTTCCATTAAAAAAAAGTTTACGAAAAACCCCAAATGATTCAGTGAATCTTTTTTGAACTGACTCATTGAACCATCTGAACAAACTGATTCACTAAAATAAATCAGGCTTCTGAATGCTATTTGATGGTAAATCTGCATGTGCAATATTATTGCTAGTGTGTTTTGTGATGGAAACTTGTTAGAAAAAGTGGCTTATTATGAAACCAGTTGAACTACTGGCATGCTCCTGATGAATGCAAGTAATGCCTCTAGTTTTAGTTATTTACTTCTCATCTGAAAAAGCATATGAAAACAGGGCAAGTGAAATAGAAGGAAGCATTTGTTGAAAGACAGATAGAGGAGAGAGAGAGCATGAGAGAGGTCAATCTCACGGTATGTGTTCAACCCCCCTAGAAAGAGCTGTTACTTGACTTTGCACCTTACCTGCAGGTTTCCATCTCTCTCACATACACACACCTTGTTCTCTGACAAACACTGTGATGTTTAATTCATTTCTCCTGTGCGCCGGAGGACATTCATAACAGCACAGGAGGAAAAGATGGAAAAGAGAATGCGAGGAACATTGTTGATGTGTCTGTGGGAGGTTTAGTGGGGACACAACGCTGAAGACATGTGATGTAATGCACAAAAACACTGCTTCTAGGTGTGCTTTAGTCTTGAGTTTCACACTGCAGGTCAGGTCATGATCAGGTCTGAATGGATCATATAATAAAAAATAATGTGTGTATATATAATATATATTCAGTATCTCACATTTTTGTAAATATTTTATTATATCTTTTCATGTGACAACACTGAAGAAATGACACTTTGCTACAACATAAAGTAGTGAGTGTACAGCTTGTATAACAGTGTAAATTTGCTCAACACACAGCCATTAATGTCTAAACCACTGGCCACAAAAGTGAGTACACCCCTAAGTGAAAATGTCCAAATTGGGCCCAATTAGCCATTTTCTCTCGGTGTCATGTGACTCGTTAGTGTTACAAGGTCTCAGGTGTGAATGGGGAGCAGGTGTGTTAAATTTGGTGTTATCGCTCTCACTCTCTCATACTGGTCACTGGAAGTTCAACATGGCACCTCATGGCAAAGAACTCTCTGAGGATATGAAAAAAAGAAATGTTGCTCTACATAAAGATGGCGTAGCCTATAGGAAGATTGCCAAGACCCTGAAACTGAGCTGCAGCACGGTGGCCAAGACCATACAGCGGTTTAACAGGACAGGTTCCACTCAGAACAGGCTACTTTACATTGTAGCAAAGTGTAATTTCTTCAGTGTTGTCACATTAAAAGATATAATAAAATATTTACAAAAATGTGAGGGGTGTACTCACTTCTGTGAGATACTGTATGTGTATATATATATATATATATATATATATATAATCGCCCTAACGATTATAAATCAATCAGATCAATCAGTCAATCAACATTTATTTCTATAGCACCTTTAAAAACAACACAAGTTGACCAAAGTGCTTTACTCAACCAAAATCGGTCCTTTCTTTGGAAACAGGTATTTTCATCGTACTGTCAACACCAGTACCATGGGTCTGATTCCCAGGCAATGCATGAACCGATAAATGTATATGAAAGTCATTTTGGATAAAAACGTCTCCCATACATGTGAATGACCAAGCTGGTGAGTTGAAGGCTAAAGTGATCTTGAAAGCGGTCTTTGATGTGTGTCATCCTTCAGTCTCTGTGACCTACACAGAGCTGAAATAATGAAACGAAGAGTGAAGCTAAGGCTTGTGCAGGCAGAGGATGTGAAATCACTGGTTTACATGATGTTAAAACCTTGTTGCAAGTCACGATTAATCGCCTCGTCAGCCGTTTAGAGAACAGCACAGCTGGGTAATTGCTCCGCTCTCGTTAGGGTGACAGTAAACCTGTAAACGCTTGTCTGGGAGTGTATTGAATGGCTTTTCTTGTTTACTGTAAGGTGGTCCGTGTCAAGCTGGTTTTCAGATGCTCGTGGATTTATTGTTCTTCTTCTTTCTTTCTGCTCAGATTTCAGACAGGGTTAGTCACCTTGGTGGCATGTTAACTCAGTATTGAGTGTACGGTGACTGATGAAGTCCATGCTTGAGCTTTGTCAATACTGAAAGGAGCTTTCAATGGCATCTTGACAGAAAACAGCACACTGGATTGCTTTTAAAGGTCGCGGCAATGCATGCATTTGTAGCTTTTTACTTTTTTTTTTTTTTCCCTGAAGCCCACTTATGATGCTAGTCAAGGTTTTTAAGTGACTTTGTCCTGTAAAATTAACTTCTGTTTTTTGCTACTAGGTTTTTAATATTTCTGTTTAAACATCCTCTTCAAAAGTGTATTGTAATACAGTGCATTTTTACTCATAAGTCATATGTTTGCTTTCGTTAGTTTATTTTTTTTTTAGCTATTTACCCAGTTAACACCTATTAAGTGTTACTAGCACACTAACTTGCTATATATGTTTGCATATATTGCATGAACAATCTAGTTCCTTTTTGTCCAGTTGACAGAAATGTGAAGCCATTTGACAGTTTATAACTTGAATTATGCATGCATGAAGTGTGAAGCTGAATGCATTGGGCTGTGTGTGATTTGTATTTGTGCACAGGTGGGTATTTGCATCTCCAATCAGGTTTAATCTTTGATGTGAATTGTATGTTTTGAATGTGGAATTAGTCTGAGATTATCTTTCCTACAGGTGTTTAGCACCTGAGTTTTGGTATAATCTCAGATTCATCCTAAATCTAATCAAATGTAAAATTAAAAACCGTCATGTCATGCACGACAAGCCATTTGATTAGAATATTAGCAGGATTCAGCTCTTGTCTGTGTGAAATTAAATATCTCTTACAAGTGTCAAAAGACATTAAGGTAAAATATTGTCTCTTTTTTTAAGAAATGGATGGATGGATGGATGGATGGATGGATGGATGGATGGATGTTAGACAGACAGACAGACAGATAGATAGATAGATAGATAGATAGACAGACAGACAGACAGACAAAAATGTTTACTGAAGTTTGATCACACTCTTCAGGTTAATTGTCGAGATCTCTCACATGAGATTTGGAGGGCCTGAGAAGAAGGATTTTCAGTTCTCTCTATTTAGTCTCATTACTGATTAAGATCTAAGAGATCTCAGCTGTGACTCTTCTTGTTTCAAGAGCTGCTCTCATTCAGGTCCTTGTGTTTTAGGCGTGTGTGTGTGAGGTCTGTCCCTCTGTGTCTGCGTTCAGGATGCAGAAGCTGTGAGGATCAGCGGAGGGTCGCGTGTCCTGCAGCGTGTAGGTGAAGTCGTCCTTTTGCGCGAGCGTTTTCCCCGGTCTGCCCCTCATTGTCCGGGGCTGTTATTATCTGTCCCGCGGTTCCTCTCATTCATTCCAAAATGCCACTCTCTACCCTTCCGAGTTCTGGTATCCATGGAAACTCGGCGCATTGAAAGTTCCATGTGATTTTATGACCTCCCACAAGCGCACACACATTGGTAATATCATCTCATGCAATGTCTTTCTCTCTCTGTCTGTGTCTTTATTTCTGTGGAGAACAGAGGGAAGCTTTAAATATTTCATTCATACTGGAGAGCTTTTGAAAAATCATTTCTAATTAAAAGTAGTAGCTACACCTCAAAATTGACCAAAAATATGAATGAATAGATTCTAGTGCTTCACATTTTGAAGTACTGCAGCAATAATTCCCAGAGTTCTTCATTCAAGGAGGAATCTCAAGTAGGTAATCATCACGACAGGCTTTCATAAGATTTTCCTTCATGGTTGTAGTGCTTTTAAAGTGATTTTACTGCATTTTTTAGAGACTTTGCTTCAGGTTCTGTCTAATATTGTGTGATCCAGGAGAATTAAGGATATATATATATATATATATATATATATATATATATATATATATATATATATATATATATATGCTTTACCCCAGTGTTTTCAGATATTTCAGTATTAATATGTAAAAATCGATATTTTGACAACATTGCATTGCACTTAGTTTATTATTTCAGATGCCTTTTTAAAGGACTACAATTGAAAAATGTATATTAAATTATATATGTATATTACATATAAAAATCAACCCGCCAAAGTGACTAGTAGGACTGCTGAAATCCATCCATTTTGTTCATAGTCATTTGTTGGAGGGTGAGCGGTTGATATTTAACAGTTGAGCCCAAGCCTCCGTTACTAATTCTAAAACGAGAACAACTAAACTAGTGTATTACGTACATCTGATATAGCTTTCATTCTTCAGGTCGATGTCCATAATATTATATCCATTATAAAAAATCACTTTGAATGTCCACTGAGGAAATCGATATCTTTGTCTTTGTCCTTTTAAAAGTTAAGGGGATTACTTGTTCTGACTCACTCATAAATTCTTTGCCACCATCTAATGCCGTAATAATGTAACTTTCACTGATACTATTGATGGACCCTTTCTCAATAACCAAATATGGCATTTTATTTATATAAAATAATATTTTTTACAACAATATTTAAATTAACAACAATAGACATTATAAAAGACATAAACGAACACAATCAAATAAATAAAAAACACAAGAAAACAATTCAATCAAATGTACAAAAGTAATGCTCTAGTACAGGATTTAAGTTATATATAGCCTAAATATAAAGTTATGAAATTTACTTTTCCTCTATAACCCAAATCGTTTTGCTCTGGAACAAGTATTAATAAGACCAAAGATTGCCCGTTTGATATACCCCAAATGAATTATATTTTTAACCACTATCTACAGGAGCTCTACTAAGAGCTTGCGGCAAAAACGCGAAGGACTGACTAAGATTAAGCTGTTCTCTGTGGGTACACGAGCACTGAACGGCCCCTAATGGCCTGGAGTTATTATATATTTGACGTCTAAATAACTATATTCTCGCCTAAAAACTCTTTAAACTACATTTCGTGACATAACAACAGTAGTATTTGTAAAAAATATTGTAGAATTTCTCGACCGCCATAACAGACGCCGCAAGCAGAGTGATACAAACAATGAAACGGTTCCAGTGCTGATACTGGGAGAATATTGCATGGCTCTCAGCCAGTCAGATTTGTGAACCAGAAAGAACTGTTGTATATATATCATTTTTTTTATTATTTCATTTTAATTGAGGATATCTCAAAGTTTGTCCCCAAACGATAGTTAAATTAATCTTTCTCGTACATTTATATTTAGACTCTGCTCTCTCTCACATATCAGGTGTTCTTGTGTCACTGTCAGCCAGAGCCTAAAGGGATTGTGGGATTCTCTGTATGTATTGTGTGTTCCTGTGATTGGTCTACACATAATTACAGAGATCCAAACGCATTGATGTGGTGCACGTCTGATACATGAGACGTTGCATATCAATGTGATGAGACGCATTGCATTTCATAATTGCATGTAACAAAATGCATAAATATATTATGTAAAATCTTTTGTCCCTCAGTCTCGAGCAAACTTGGACATAATTGTGAACTATAAAGCATGTGCAGTGTTGATTTTTAAACCTGGAAGTTTGACTGTAGTTGAGCCATGTTAAAGGATTAGTCCACTTTCAAACTAAAATTTCCTGATAATTTACTCACCCCCATGTCATCCAAGATGTTCATGTCTTTCTTTCTTCGGTCAAAAAGAAATTAAGGTTTTTGATGAAAAGGATTATTCTCCTTATAGTGGACTTCAATGGCCTCCAGACGGTTGAAGGTCAAAATGACAGTTTCAGTGCAGCTTCAAAGGGCTTTAAACGATACCAGACGAGGAATAAGGGTCTTATCTAGCGAAATGATTGGTCATTTTCGAAAAAAATACAAATATATATGCTTTATAAACACAAATGTTCGCCTTGCACGTGCTTCCGCTTTCTGTATTCTTCAAAAAGTTTACGCTGTATGTCCTACGCCTTCCCTATTCTACTTAAGGAACAAACGCGGCGCAAGTTCCCTTTTTTCAAGGCGAACATTTGTGTTTATAAAGCATATACATTTTTATTTTTTTCGAAAATGATCAATGGTTTCTCTAGATAAGACCCTTATTCCTCGTCTGGTATCGTTTAAAGCCCTTTGAAGCTGCACTGAAACTGTAATTTTGACCTTCAACCGTCTGGAGGCCATTGAAGTCCACTATAAGGAGAAAAATCCTGGAAGGTTTTCATCAAAAACCTTAATTTCTTTTCGACTGAAGAAAGAAAGACATGAACATTTTGGATGACATGGGGGTGAGTAAATTATCAGGAAATTTTATTTGAAAGTGGACTAATCCTTTAAGTGATGATCTTGTAGCTTAACAAACTGCAGTTTCAATGTAGCTAGACACACTATTGCTTCTGGACCAACCTGCGTTAGACACACAGAAACTCTGTTGAAGGTGCTGCTGCTGGATGCTTTTTCTTCTTTTATTTCTTCATTTTCATGGGCTTTACTACAGTACTGCTCTTCCATCTGTTCCCGACAATGAAAGTCAACACAGCAGCATTCACACATCAACAGACAAACCCCTGAACTCAATAAAACATCATTTCACTGTCAGGGACGACTGACCCTGCGCTGAATACATAAACCCCTCTGGAGAAAAACAGAAATGAGTAATATCTGTAGCGTTTGTGTCTGTGGACTCCGTGGAGGGTTCAAGCACTCTCAGATCAGATCAGATGACCTGCATACAGAAGAATTAAGCTCTATAATATCGACTGAGTTTTTAATGACTGGCGAGAATAGTGAAGTTTCTGTGACTGTTCGCTAAACACTTTTGCATTCAAATGTCTTGATGTCGCTCACCTGACCTTCTATCCCTGCTGCATACTGTGCTATATGTCAACTGCACATTTTGTCAAACTGTAATTTTTTTGTAAAGAAAAAAAACTGTAAAGTTTTAGTGTACAGTTTGACTTCATGCATACAAAAATAAGTGGCATTAAAAGAGATGGAGCACATAGTCTTAAGTTATGTTTTTCAAGAACTGTTTCACAGTTATGTTTTGTGTTTAATTTAAAGAAAACGAAGCCTAGTTTTAGGACCATCAAGATTACATTTTGCAATACATACAGTATTGCATCCGGAAAGTATTCACAGCGCTTCATTTTTTCTACATTTCTTATGTTATAGCCTTATTCCAAAATGGATTAAATTTATTATTTTCCTCAGAATTCTACAAACAATACCCCATAATGACAACGCGAAAGAAGTTTGTTTGAAATCTTTGAAATTTATTAAAAATAAAAAACATAACACTCAAATTGAGGTCAGGTGCATCCTGTTTCCACTGATCATCCTTGAGATGTTTCAACAACTTGATTGGAGTCCACCTGTGGTAAATTCAGTTGACTGGACATGATTTGGAAAGGCACACACCTCTCTATATAAGGTCCCACAGTTAACAGTGCATGTCAGAGCACAAACCAAGCCATGAAGTCCAAGCAATTGTCTGTAGACCTCCGAGACAGGATTGTATTGAGGCACAGATCTGGCGAAGGGTACAGAAAAACTTCTTCAACACTGAAGGTCCCAATGAGCGCAATGGCTTCCATCATCCGTAAATGGGAGAACTTTGGAACCACCAGGACTCTTCCTAGAGCGGGCCATCCAGCCAAACTGAGCGATCGGGGGAGAAGGGCCTTAAGGCAGGTGCACACTGTGCGGTTTTGGCCACGATTTGGTCGTCTGAGACAAATTGAGAATCCTAAAAGATTCCTATAAGCCTAGGCTAAAATCTGTAGTCTTTGATCGCTAGTTTGACATGTTCACAGACAGCCAATTAATGACTGTTGCGATCAAATTTTACCTCCATCCTTGATGAAAACCTGCTCAAGAGCACTCTGGACCTCAGACTGGGGTGAAGGTTCATCTTCCAACAGGACAATGACCCTAAACACACCACCAAGATAACAAAGGAGTGGATACGGGACAACTCTGTGAATGTCCTTGAGTGGCCCAACCAGAGCCCAGACTTGAACCCAATTGAACATCTCTGGAGAGATCTGAAAATGGCTGTGCACCGACGCTCCTCATCCAACCTGATGGAGCTTGAGCGGTCCTGCAAAGAAGAATGGGAGAAACTGCCCCCAAATAGGTGTGCCAAGCTTGTAGCATCATACTCAAAAAGACTTGAGGCTGTAATTGGTGCCAAAGGTGCTTCGACAGAGTATTGAGCAAAGGCTGTGAATACTTATGTACATGTGATTTTCGTTTTTTTATTTTTATCCCTTAAATGCATGACTGTTTCGCCAATCATTCTTACATATTCGGGTCTTTATCGACCCGGATCTATATCTAACACGGAAGGATCTCTACCTGTCGTGATAATATAAAACTCCTCTGATATTAGAGTAACAATTACAGAAGAATAAAATACATTGTATTTTGTTACCTTTTGGAGCTTGAAAGGGCTCCGTTTGAGCAGATGTTTTATGCCATCATCACTGTCCTCGTCAGAGCTCATTTCCCAGTAAATTCAGCAAATAATGGGCTAGATTTATGTTTGAGATCATGAATATGAGCCCATTTGCGATCTCAAACATATTCTCAGAACTATATCATTTTCAACATCTTCAAAATCAATATTTCGATCGCTAACAGCTTCACCAGATCCATCCAGTGACAGTTACAGTCATATTTGATTGCATTCAGTACTTGCTCTACAGTAAATCGCTGAGCCATTTCATGTTTTTCTTATTGTTTCGTTTTCTGTCTGAATGAGTCGTCACTTCAGCATTGTGTATCAGACATTGCCACCTTGTGGAATAAAGGTGAATTGCACTTATTCTGTCATCCAAGATTCAATTATTGTTGTGCAGAAAAAATATATGTACACTCATACACACCTCGGGTCGTTTGCGACCCTATACAATTTTTACAAAAAATGAATACAAAAATAGGCATTCTTTTATAACTTTATGATTTTTTTCTTGTTATATTCTTTATAATGAATTGATTGAGGAATACCAAGAAGGTTGATGTCTTACTTTAAAAAAATGAACGAGGAGGAGGGTAGTGAATGACGTCCCGGGTCACTAAAGACCCAAGGTATGCATTTAAGGGTTAATAAATTTGCAAGGATTTCAAACAAACTGCTTTCATGTTGTCATTATGGGGTATTGTTTGTAGAATTGAGGAAAATAATGAAATTAATCCATTTTGGAATAATGCTGTAACATAACAAAATGTGGAAAAAGTGAAGTGCTGTGAATGCTTTCTGGCTGCACTGTAATATGTAAATCATACAGTTAGACATAAATATACATATATAATATGTATATATCCAGTTGGACAGAAAATATGTATAGTTATATAAAATCCACTCGTAATTGTCTCTTAAATGTAGGCTTAAATTAAAAAAAACTTATAATTTCTCTGGTTCTTTCTGGGACCTTTTATTTATAGGATTTATTTGTATTTTATAACATCAGGAAAGTCTTGTATCTCTCAATCTTTTATTGCGGTTTGCACCTGAGAGACTTTAAATTTGATTTAGATTTGGAAAGACAGACATCTTCTTTGACAAAGAGATACCAAATGCTTTCTATTTTCTTCTTGAGGAAAATAACAGAATATTTATTTTTGTTTGATAAAATGGCAACATTCAATATTCTTGAGATATGAAAAACCTTCAGGGCAGAAATAAAACCAGGGCCGAATGGGATGAAGATGAATAGATGCTGCATATTTAGAGTCATTTATTAAATATGATTTACTGTAGATTTGATAATCCATCTGAGAGGAGTTTATAGTCTCAGAACAGAACGTGATGGTAATTGGACCCATGACGGCGTCAGAAGTGTCTAATGACATTATACACACTTTGTCTTGTTTACCAATGGAAATATGATTAAATATGATACTTTTAAAATATGTCAATGCATAAAATGAGATATATTTACTTGAGCATTCACTTCAACAAAACTGAAGATATTACGTTGAGTTTTCAGTTATAATGTCTATATAAATAGATTTTTTTTTCATCTCATTACTGATATACTACTATGTACTCAAATTTGTACTTTACTTTCTCTAGATAAGTTCATGTTTTAATGCATCGTAGAAGTCTGTAGACATGTTTTCAGTAAGAAGTCGAATCTGATTTAACTAGATTCTAACACAAATTATGTTGATTGCACAATAGGTTCAATAAGGTTCTATATAGAACTCAAGGGTTCTTGATGCAATTTTATGCCAAAAAGGTTCTAAGGAGAAATATCCTATATATGTGTTTTACATATGATGTGCCTGACAGAACCCTTCCATATAGAACCTTTTCCTCTAGGAGTCCATTTGGTATCTAGATGAATGTGTTTAATTAATAATT
>NC_063044.1:52588440-52608440 GCF_018812025.1 Megalobrama amblycephala | reverse complement strand
TCAAAATATCTTAAAGTTCTTAAATCAAGAAGCATTTTCTTGGCAAGTACAAATTATTTTCTTGTTTTCAGGAAAAATAAATCAAAATTAAGCACGGTTTTCCTTAAAACAAGCAAAATAATCTGCCAAAGGGGTAAGCAAAATAATCTTATTTCAAACCAAGAATAAGCTATATAATCTTGTTTTCAGTTTGGACTAAGATTATTTTGCTTACACCATTGGCAGATTATTTTGCTTGTTTTAAGGAAAACCGTGCTTAATTTTGATTTATGTTTCCTGAAAACAAGAAAATAATTTGTACTTGCCAAGAAAATGCTTCTTGATTTAAGAACTTTAAGATATTTTGACTAAAAACAAGACAAAAACTCTAAGAACAGCATTTTTTGCAGCATGTCTGAAATCAAATGCACATTACCATATCTGAATTTCAGTGCTGGATCTACCTTGATCCACATTGATACGAACAGTACCGATTTGGACAGTTTTTCTGTATCAATATGAGCCAGAGTCTCATCCTTTGGAAGTACATCAAAGTGGATTTGCTTTCACATTGCTGAAAACAGCTTCTTCTTGTCAACAACATGAACCAAAGTCTTTCAGTGTCAGCTAAAACTACAGTGTTTGAGGGTCAAAGCTGATGTGGGCATTATGCAAATTTGTTACATTGTTATGCAGTTATTTAACAGGAAGTGAGACTGGAATTACTGACGACTCGTTTCAGCAGTTCAGAATCAGTTCTTTTTTTTTAGGAGACAACAACTTAAAGGTGCTAAAGAGGATGTTTTGTTTTATACATTTTTGCAATATTACTATATTACTAACTGATAAAAGGCTATTTATTAGGTGCTCTGAAGTAATAATATTAATATACACCATCTGTGCACAAGGTAGGGCCTTAAAAACATCAGCCAATCGTTTACGTGATCATCGCGTAAACGATTGGCCCTCTGGCTTGTCAATCACTGCCATGACTTTCCTTGTGAGAGACGTGTGCGGCTGCGCGCTCCAGTAACTTTCCACACTCCACAGGCGCCGCATGCAATGTTTTTGTCAGGAGACAGGAGTAACAACTGCAGATTATGAGTTACCTGCGGTGAGTCCGACATAATGAATCCACAAACACGACACAGCGAATGCCGGTGGTAAACACTCGTGTTCCAATACTCGTGCACAAGTTTTGGGAGGCGTTCCCTCGAAATGAGCTGTGAAGGAGGGGGGTTGTTCTTACGCATGCGCTCATTTCAAAAACTCACTAACAGTCTTTGGATTCTCAGTCGACGAAAAGATCCTCTTTAGCACCTTTAAATTGTTGAGCATTTTGATTTTTGCATACTTTTACATTCACAAACAGCTATATTACACACTACATGAAAGGTAATAACGGGGCACTTAAATTACCTTAATTAATTTTTGCTTGATTAACATGTTTAGTTGTGGTTCCACATCTGTTATTCGACAAGTGAAAGCGTTCTTTTTTTATTCTTATTGCAGCTATTCACTACAAGTCACATGCCCGAAATGCTGTTTGATGTCATTTGCCAAAAATAATTTCTAAGAGTTAAAATAAACTGAACTACTTGAGCACTTTAATAAATGGCCTGCTAAGAACATTAGTGTAAATATAACCAGGCGTTCATTATGCTGCCTTCAAGTGAATTCACATCAGAATTATCGGAAGCTCTGGGATAATTTTGATACCCAAGCTCCTGAGTTATGGCGGGCCATAAACTTTAAACATGGCGGAGGGGAGAACGATTGCTGCTGTGACTGCTATTCTGCTATGACATCGAATACTCCAAATTTGACATAAACTCCGCCCCCGAGAACACACAACAAAGGGGGCGAGACCATGTTGAGCTGCTTTAGAGAACAGGAAGAGTTGTTGTAGTAGAGTTTTGTTTCCACGCCGTCATTTTACGCTGGACTGTTTCACAAACGAGGGTCAATTCAACACTGGATTTGCAAAAAAGATGAACATGACGGCACACGCTGGTCAATGAGTTGAATCAACTCCACAGCAACTACATAAATTTATCCACTAACCGTTCAGAAACGTCCAGTTTCATTCTAAAAGTTGTAACTTCTTCCTCCATCAGTGTCGACTCCGGTTTGAACAATGTAAGTCTGAACACTGATACTGGCAATCCTCATTTTAGCTGCGTGAGATTCTCCAGCTTTGTTGTTGTTGAGCAACCGAAGTGTGAGCTGTTAAAGCTCCGGCCTCTTCTGGAGCAGCAGCTCATTTGCATTTAAAGGGACACACACAAAAACGGCGTGTTTTTGCTCACACCCAAATAGAGGCAAATTTGACAAACTATAATAAATGATCTGTGGGCATGCACAGCACCAGATTTTTTCTCTGCTGGTGCTAAAAGGGCGGTTAGACCAATATGTGGGGGTGCTGAGAAAATAATCGATATTCATGACGTCACAATTACTTCATGAAGAAATTGTGTTTTTTTTTTTGGTTTGTTTTTAAATAAAAGCAGCTATGATACACACCATATTCAGGAGAAGTGTGGCTTTAAATTATATTTGGCCAAAGAATAGGCTAAAAAAAATAGACTTGTGTTACATCTTGAAAAAAGGGGCATAATAGGTCACCTTTAATAAGATTTTTCCAATAAATAGGCAAGAATAAACCTGGTGTCCTCCATGATTCCTGTTCTTTCTGACAACAAAGCACTTGAATGCGACAAGCTCGTAATCACGACTTCAGAAGTGGGAAGTAGGAAGTTTCCGCCATGTGAAGGCAGCATTAGCGACTGGTGGCATGTGTGCTAACATCATACGCTACATGAGTCTGATCAATACAAACTAGCACTAGCAGGTCGTTAGCACGTTCCCGCCATTAACCGGGACGGAGGCTGACGCTTTCTAGATGGCGTGTTACAACTGACTGCATTTCCTCCATGGAATTCTGCCTCGGTGCATTCCATTTGCTTTCATTAGTGGCACATTGATTGATTTATGTCCTGATTTGTCTCATTAACTAGAGACACTTATAAATCTCTGTGTGGGAAAAAAATTAACAATAGAGCAAAAGGTCTTTGAAAGAGAGAAAGTTTATTAAACATTAAGTGAGATCCAAACAGCACCTAAGAAAGATAGATGATATTGGTGCGGTCTGCTGGTGGACCTTGTCAAACGTGACTCCATAAATCATTTCTGCCATCGTAGAATCACATTAACAGATTTCATATCGTACCAGGTGCAAACAGAGAAGCTCAATGAATGGCAAAGTTCATCAGCTCACGTGGACGCTAAATAAACCATAATCACACCTGCTTCTGATGAGCTTAATACGTGCAATAGAAATTATGTCCGCTTGGAAAATTAAAACCATTAAAAATATTAATTATTATTTTAAACTATAATAATCTACACAAAGAGTAAATAAGCACCTTGTAAATATGTATTGTCAGAAATAAAAATAAAAAAACTACTGGAAAAAAATATGAAAAATTAAATATTAGTTGGGAACAGAAGTTTTTTTTTTCCAGTAAAGCTGTAATGTTGTAAAATTATGCAAAAACTGAAAATGTGATTTACTTGTACATATTTAGGGTTCATAAAATGCTAGCTAAACTATTGTCACACTTGCTTCTGATGAACTTATTACTGTTTACTATTACTGTTTACTATTAAAGTGCAAAAGAAATTATGTAAGTCTAGATGTTCAATCTTAAAATATGTAAAACCATAAAATATATGATTTATTACATTATTAAACTATAACAATCTAAACAAATAGTAAATGAACATAATCTATGTTTATATTTTTTGTCTGAAAAGTTATTTATAGCTATTTTTGTAGCATTTCCATCACACACACACACACACACACACACACACACACACGCACAGACACACAAAAAAAAGAAAAAAAAAAAAAAGAAAAAGCTATTACTGGCAATGAGTTGAAAAGTTGCAAGTCATTTCCAGTAATGCTGTAAACTAAAAATGTGACTTACACATTTTAACATATTTATCTGTCATAAAATGCTATCTAAACCATTGCCATACTTTCTTCTGATGAACTTAATACTTGGAAAAGTGCAATATAAATTCAAATGCCCGATTTTTAATTTGGAAAATCCTGATTTTTCATCTTAAAATACGTGAAACCATAAAAATATGAATTATTACATGTTTAAACTATAATAATCTAAACAAAGAGTAAATAATCCATGTAAATATTTATTGTCTGAAATATTTATTGTCAGAAAATCCAGATTTTTTTATCTTAAAATATAAATATCCATAAAACCATTTCTAGACTATAATAAGAATATAAACAAAGAGTAAATAAACTTAAACCATTTAAATGTTTTTTTTTTTTTTTTTTTTTTTAAAGATTTATAGCTGTTTTTGTAAAATTTCCATCACAAACAACAATTTTGCCACTGATAAATTTTTCTAAAAAAAAAAATGTATTACTAACAAAAACATACAAATAAAAGTAAATGTCACATGGGAACAGAATATTTTTATTATGCATAATTTTCAGTCAAGCTGTAATTTTGTTTAAGATTTTAAATTGTACTATATTGTATATTTAGGGTTCATAGAACATCATCACACCTGCTTCTGATGATCTTAATACTTGGAAAAGTGCAAAAGTGCAATAGAAAGTGCATTTTCAGAGACACAGGTGTCTAAAACAATCATTTCTATTTTATCATCTTTTTAAAAGCCTGATTTAATTGCTATACATTAATGCATTAGCGCACTAACTCACTGAAGAACCATTAATCACAAACTCTTCAAGGTTGAACTATTTTTTCATATGGCAAATTTGTGAATACGTGTGACTTCATGCTGTTATTTTTCAGGAGTTTGTCTGAAATGAACCCCGTCAGTCATGTGACTGTAGCATCATCAAGGCCAGTCTGTATATCTTTACCAGCCTACTATTCAGTACAGTATCTCTCTCTCTCTCTCTCTCTCTCTCTCTCTCTCTCTCACACACACACACACACACACACACACACACACACACACACACAAACACACACACACAGTCAGTGAAAGGCTTGTGTGAACCGTAACCTGCGTCTGCGTTCTTTCTTTTGTCTACGGGCTTTAATAAGATGTTTGGCATTCATAGATCCTCTGTGCTGTCTTTTAGTCACGGCATTCAGGAGAGCGAAGGTCGTGCTTTTATATTGCCTTCGTTAATTCCCTTTCAACCTGTCTCCAGAATGAATAGCATGTTTTTTAACCTTAAAATGTAATGGCTACTCGCATCATATTTGACCTCCCTGATACCGAAGTGGCTCCGGAGAATGAAAAGCCTCAGCAGGAGGCATTTCATGAAATAATCATCAAGTACAACGGAATAAGTACAAAGGAAATAAAATTGCCCACGTTTAATTTTAAAAGGATATTCTCTGCTCATTTAAAGCTGCTATTGTGGCACAAACAGGCTTTACGACGTGCCAAATAGCTGCTTTGTTTGGGAAGGAATCATGTGAAGGTTTTGCCCGTGTGCAGATATTTGAGCATTGTCCCAATTTGGCCCCCGCTGTGATGCAAATACGTGTCTATATTCAGGAATCAGTGGGTGTCCGGAGAACTCGACTAATGTGAATAGATGCTTTGCAGGTGCGCTGGGACTTTCAGGATCAGAGATGCTAATAACTCTGAATATGGCCAAAAATCTCTTCACAAAAAACACAAGAAGTTCGAAACAAAAGAAACTTTAAAATCGTTTGCTAAATTGTGCTGTGCACTTGGCACAGTTAGTTCGTTCATTGTGTCTAATGTGATGTGGTTCATGCTGTCTTAAAGGAACAGTTCAACCAGACAATCTCCTTCTATCTATCTATTAGGGGTGTAACGGTACATGTATTCGCCCTGTACGGTAGGGATGTCATGGTTCAGTTAATACAGTAAGACGACAAATACAGTCAGTCACAGGCGATTCACACTCCAGTCCAGAAGGGGGCGCACACGGTAATGCAACACTGTTTGCTAAACACCACAACAGGAAAAAGTGCAGAAGAAGAACATACGATCTTGATATGCTTGTAATCTCTCAACCTGTGTTTCAACTGCGGAAAGACATCAATAAAACAGCTTGAGAATAATATCTCACGTTTACCTCAGGCAAGTCATTTAGTGTCCGCAGCGTGTTAGATCACTAGAAAAATGAACTCTAGAGGAAGCATTTCACTAAATATACGCACTATATTGGCTTATATATTCATTATATTTACTTTATCTGTTAGTAATGTCTTAATTATTTAATATATGTTAAAATAAATTTTTCATGAAAACAAGTTATGACAGTAACTGTGTAAAAGAATATGTTTCAGAAATGAATTTTATAATTAGATTTAGAAGTTAATGCAAAACCTGCCTAATGTGAAGTTTACTTTTTTTTTTTTTTTTGGAGTGTTGATTATAATATATAAAGATAAACAGCAACTGAACTTAATAGTTTTGGCTCTGTTGTTAATTGTAACCTTTAATATTATAGCAATGTGCAAGAAAGTGCTCCTTGTATATAGTGTATTTACAGCATTAGCTGAGATAGATTTTTTCTCCTTAAGAAAATGTTCATTATAATTGAATTTATTTTAAGAGAGAAACACAATTTGTTCAATAAATCACTGTTTGATAAAAAAAGAAGCAATTTTATGTTTAGTTTTTTCCCCCGCTATACTGAACCATGACTTCAAAACCGAGGTACATACCGAACCCTCATGTTTGTGTACTGTTAGACCCCTACACTGTAAAAGTCAGTAAGTTCAGAATACTCAAAACATTTGAGGAAACTTATTACCTCAAAACATTTGTTTAAACTAACTCATTTTTTTAAGGTAGTAGAACTTAAAATGTTTGTAACAAGTGGGGTGGGGCCGAGAGCTGTGGAAGCAGAGCAAGGACAGTGTGATGCACAGGTGTCTCTCATCAACAATCACGTCACCGGCATCCCTTCACTCCCACAGTTCTCACCCTCGCCTAACTCATCATAATGTTAATTACATACTGTTCATTTACATAAACATCACATTCAGATCTTGGTTAAATGTAAGATAACAAAAGCACATGCTATTATATCTATCAAAGAGACTGTCATTACTGTATATACTTGCATGTCCTCTGCCTGGATTTATTGTCAATGATTACATCCACCTGTGCATTGTTACATTGTTAACCCGGCTTATATAAGCTGTGTGTCTTTCAATCAGTCTTGGTTGTCCATCCATCTATCTATCTATCTATCTATCTATCTATCTATCTATCTATCTATCTATCTATCTATCTATCTATCTATCTATCTATCTATCTATCTATCTATCTATCTATCTATCGTTCTATCTATCGTTCTATCTATCTATCTATCTATCTATCTATCTATCTATCTATCTATCTATCTATCGTTCTATCTATCGTTCTATCTATCTATCTATCTATCTATCTATCGTTCGTTCGTTCGTTCGTTCGTTCGTTCGTTCGTTCTATCTATCTATCTATCTATCTATCTATCTATCTATCTATCTATCTATCTATCTATCTATCTATCTATCTATCGTTCGTTCGTTCGTTCGTTCGTTCGTTCGTTCGTTCGTTCGTTCGTTCGTTCGTTCGTTCGTTCGTTCGTTCGTTCGTTCTATCTATCTATCTATCTATCTATCTATCTATCTATCTATCTATCTATCTATCTATCTATCTATCTATCTATCTATCTATCTATCTATCTATCTATCTATCTATCTATCTATCGTTCTATCTATCGTTCTATCTATCTATCTATCTATCTATCTATCTATCTATCTATCTATCGTTCTATCTATCTATCTATCTATCTATCTATCTATCTATCTATCGTTCTATCTATCTATCTATCTATCTATCTATCGTTCGTTCGTTCGTTCGTTCGTTCGTTCGTTCGTTCGTTCGTTCGTTCTATCTATCTATCTATCTATCTATCTATCTATCTATCTATCTATCTATCTATCTATCTATCTATCTATCTATCGTTCGTTCGTTCGTTCGTTCGTTCGTTCGTTCGTTCGTTCGTTCGTTCGTTCGTTCGTTCGTTCGTTCGTTCGTTCGTTCGTTCGTTCGTTCTATCTATCTATCTATCTATCTATCTATCTATCTATCTATCTATCTATCTATCTATCTATCGATCGATCGATCGATCGATCGTTCGTTCGTTCGTTCGTTCGTTCGTTCGTTCGTTCGTTCGTTCGTTCGTTCGTTCGTTCGTTCGTTCGTTCGTTCGTCTATCTGTCTATCTGTCTGTCTGTCTATCGTTCTATCGTTCTATCTATCTATTGTTCTATCTATCTATCTATCTATCGTTCTATCGTTCTATCTATCTATCATTCTATCGTTCTATCTATCTATCTATCGTTCTATCTATCTATCTATCTATCTATCGTTCTATCTATCGTTCGTTCTATCATTCTAGTGTTCTATCGTTCGTTCTATCAATCTATCTATCATTCTATTAATCGTTCTATCAATCTATCTATCATTCTATCGATCGTTCTATCGTTCATTCTATCGATCGTTCTATCGATCGTTCTATCGATCGTTCTATCGATCGATCGTTCAAACATTCTATATATCTATTGTTCTATCTATCATAGTTCTATGTGAAAAGCAATTCTGTATCCTGTTTGGAACCTTAATTCAAATTCAATTTAAATTTAGTAAAGGCATCAACATGCCATTTTGGACTCTCAGGGTAAGATTATTTTACCCTTCTTTGATTCACACATTCAGGCAACAGTAAGCATCCGGAGGTTTTGACTAATGTGAATAGATTTCATAATGCAAACTTTCTGTTGTCTGCAAAGCCGCTCCAGTGAGTGTTCTGTGAAGTCTCAGTTGGAGTTGTGTTGTGATTCATTAATGAAGCTAACAGCAGACGTGGTTTGCAGGGTCCCCGGCGGGTCTGTCCAGGCTCCTCCTGACATCTGCTGGCAGCGTCGAGTCCGCTGGGGTCCGGGAGGCGGTTTATGCGGCTCTAAAGTTAAGTGGATGTCTTAAGGTAATTTAAAAGCGGTAGGGAGCTTTGGCTAATTACTGCTTCCCTTGATCTGTAATGAAAGCAGAGCAGCGTGAACGCACGCTCCGCTAGCGCAACAGTCGATAGCCTATAGCCGCACACCACCAGACCCGGCCTGAGCATGTGGGCTTCTGCTGTGGGAAACAACTTTTCACCTGTTTCTCAGACTGACTCCTCTGTCAACATGATCTCCAGTAATTAAGCTAGGGTGTTTCTTCAACTATAGGCACTTTAAGTAACAGATTGTAATTTTTAAAACCTTTTATTAGGCCTTTTTCAGTTAATACACTATAGGAGGCTGTACTGCACCAACTAGGGTGGAACAAACCAATTCCCACTGTTAACTACTTGATCATTAGCATGCATATTACTAGGATATTGGCTGTTTATTAGTACTTATAAAGCACATATTAATGCCTTATTCTGCATGAACATATTCTACATCCTATAATTCTATCCAATACCTAAACTTAACAACTACCTTTCTTATTGAGGCAAAAGTCATAGTTAATAGTTAGTTAATAGTGAGAATTGGACCCTAAACTAAAGTGTGACCATTTTTCCTATTGTACCGGAATCATACCGAACAGTAAGCCCAAAACCGAGGTACGTACCGAACCGTGACGTCTATGTACTGTTACACCGCTAATACATAGATAGACCGACAGAATATATGAATATATATTAAAATGTAATTTATTCCTGTGATCAAAGCTGAATTTTCAGCATCATTACTCCAGTCTTTAGTGTCACATGATCCTTCAGAAATCATTATAATATGATGATTTGATGCTCAAGAAACATTTCTGATTATTATCAGTGATGAAAACTGTTGTGCTGCTTCAGATTTTTGTGGAAACTGAGATACTTTTTATTTTTCAGGATTCCTTGTACTGTACTGTAACTTTTGATCAATGTAATGCATCCTTGTGTAATGCAAGTATTAATTAAAAAAAAATAAAAAATAAATCTAACCCTGATCTTCTGTTTACGCAAATTAAACTACTGATTTCAAAAAGTGTGTTTAGTTTCTAAAGATCCACAGGTCTGAAAGTGGCAGTAGTTGAAGAAACACCCACATACAGTATGAGTCTGATCTGGTGCTAACGGTGTGGCAGTGGTCAGATCTCTCTGTACAAGCCGGGATTTGAGGGAAAAACCTAATTTGCAGCTGCTCGAATGAGCTCGGGAGTAATTATGGGGCTTTTAACGTGGGCGGCGGTGAGATTGGACAGGTAATATCGGAGCAGCCGAGCAGCACCGAGCTCATGATGCATGTAATCAGCTATTTGAGAGTATAACTCACGCCCATGCCCGAATCCACACACTCTCATTGATTATTATCATCAGTTCTGAGCGTAATAAATTACCCAAGCACAATTAGAAGTCAAGCGAATGAATCATTGGATTGGAGGGTTAAGCAAATTAAGAGCATTAATGAGGCATAAACATTAGCCCTGTTAGAGAAGTGCATTACGGCAGCGTTAAGAGCGAAGGCTCTTTATGACATCATAAAAGTAATTAATGGACTGCGGTGGGTGAGAAACGGGGCCGTGGAGAAGAGAAGAACCACTGGAGAGATTGAGGACACTGTCAGGAGTCGTCTATAGATGGAAACAATACATTCAGATTAACACGAGCCGGACTGATAATTTACTGCGGTACTCGAGGAGTAATTGAACAGACGAGCAGAGCATGAAAGACTTATTCCTTCAGATTTACATGTGAGGGAAAACTGATAAGTGTCTTTGACCCCGGGATGAATGTGATGTGGAAAGGTCAAGGACGAATAGAGAACAAGAAGCTGTGCAGGATTTCTCATGACAATTGCAAATCAAACACAACTTCAAGATCTGGGCTGCAAAAAAGGAGAAAAAACTAATTATAGAGTGGAAACTACAGGAAACTAAACTACACTAGGGTTGTGCAAATTTCAGAATTGAAGATTTGACTCCCTTTCAGATATGAGATATAAAGTCAGAACTTTGAGATATAAAGTCAGAATTGTGAGATATAAAGTCAGAATTGTGAGATATAAAGTCAGAACTTTGAGATATAAAGTCAGAATTGTGAGATATAAAGTCAGAATTGCGAGATATAAAGTCAGAATTGCGAGTTATAAAGTCAGAATTGCGAGTTATAAAGTCAGAATTGCGTGAGATAAAGTCAGAATTGCGTGAGATAAAGTCAGAATTGTGAGATATAAAGTCAGAATTGCGAGATATAAAGTCAGAATTGCGAGATATAAAGTCAGAATTGCGAGTTATAAAGTCAGAATTGCGAGTTATAAAGTCAGAATTGCGAGTTATAAAGTCAGAATTGCGAGATATAAAGTCAGAATTGTGAGTTATAAAGTCAGAATTGCGAGTTATAAAGTCAGAATTGCGAGTTATAAAGTCAGAATTGCGAGATATAAAGTCAGAATTGTGAGATATAAAGTCAGAATTGCGAGATATAAAGTCAGAATTGCGAGTTATAAAGTCAGAATTGCGTGATATTGTTACCGGTGTACTGGTAGAAGGATGAGGCAGAAACGGATTTCCACAATTATAGACACTACTTTAATAAACACAGGCAAGGAGTACCAAACATACACTTTAACATAACATAAGACGGACGAGGAGTGAAAGGAGTGAGTGCAATATAAAGGGAGTGAAGATAATCAAGTCCAGGTGCAGGTGATCCGTGAAGATGGGGAGATGATGAGGGAAGTGAGTGCAGGTGTGGAAACAGGAGGATGATGGGAAATGGAGTCCAGGGAACAAGGGATCTGTGACATTACCCCCTGGAGGGCGCCCTGGAGACCTCATGCCGGTGCAGGGAGAGGAGTGGACTGGAGTGGAGGTCTCCAGGGCGGGTCCATGAGCCATGGCGGGTCAGGTGCAGCGGGCTGCCATGGAGGGTCAGGAGCTTCCGGCGAAGCCGCAACGCCGTCGAGCCCAGGCGACACAGAAGGTCCGGCGGGAGATGGCAAAAGCGGTGGCTCCGACGACCGAAGCGCAGGCAGGGCTCCAGAAGGCCACAGTAGAGACAGGACGACAGACAACAAAGGGAGCACAGGAGAGAGTGAAGAGGCCAACAGAAACCGAGGGACGGAGGGATGGAGCGAAGATGGAGGAGTGCAGTCCTGAGGTGAAGGCAGGCTGATGAGGGACCAATGTGTGACCGGAGGAAGGATGGAGACTGGTGAGACTGGTGGGCTGATGGGCCATGGTGGAGACGAGGGAGGTTGGAGCCAAGGTGGAGGTAATTGACCAGAGGACCGAGGTGGAGTCCTGGTCGAGGAGGCTTGAGGTGGAGGTGAAGTGTGGACACAAATGGGAGGAGGTGGGAGAGGGAGGCAGGGAGGGAACACAGCTTTAGGGCTGGAGACCAGCGGGGAAACACAAAGTTCAAAGTTTATAGCTGGAGCGGCTGGCTTGGCGGCGGCTGGAGCTGAGGGCTCGGCGGCTGAGACTGGAGATACTGGCTCAGCGGCGGAGACTGGAGATACTGGCTCGGCGGAGACTGGAGAAGTTGGCTCGGCGGAGGGCTGGAGCGGCAGGCTCGGAGAGGGCTAGGGCTGCTTTCTTCCTCCTCCTCCACTTTCTGGACCCAGCAGAGGAGTGTGGGTCCAGTGTTGAACAGATAAGGAGTTCACTGGAGGGGTATGCGGAGGAAGACGGAGGCTGACTAACTGGCCTGGCCAGCCGTGTTTCTGGAGGGACTGGACGAGACAAACACTTATCCTGAACCTCTTCGACAAGGAATTTGGAGTCATTTAAACACAAAATTAAATTGATAGTTTTGTTTAAGGAAAAACGATAGTCAGGTTCATCTAAACGGATAGTGTTGTCACCCAGCCCGTCCAGAAACAGGGCGATCAACTGAGCGTCGGGCCAGTTAGTCAAATAAGCTAGCTCAATGAATTCCTCCACATACCTCTCCAGTGAACGTCCAAACTGAAGAAGCCCGATGAGACGATCAGCAGCCGTCATAGTTGTGGGAGGCATGGGAGAGGCTGGAGCCAGGGCGCTGAAGAACGCATCCATATTCCTTGTGGAAATCCAGCAGTTTAAAGGTCCGTCTTTTTGTTACCGGTGTACTGGTAGAAGGATGAGGCAGATACGGATTTCCACAATTATAGACACTACTTTAATAAACACAGGCAAGGAGTACCAAACATACACTTTAACATAACATAAGACGGACGAGGAGTGAAAGGAGTGAGTGCAATATAAAGGGAGTGAAGATAATCAAGTCCAGGTGCAGGTGATCCGTGAAGATGGGGAGATGAAAGTCAGAAAATTGTGAGTTATAAAGTCAGAATTGTGAGTTATAAAGTCAGAATTTCGAGATTTAAAGTCAGAATTGCGAGTTATAAAGTCAGAATTGTGAGTTATAAAGTCAGAACTTTGAGATATAAAGTCAGAATACAAAAAGCTAGACATTGATAGAAAAAAAATGAAAATAAAATGGGGAAAAAAATAAAATAATAAATTCAGAATTATTATAACTCTGGAGTGAAACCAGAAAGATTTAGAAGCACAAGGTGAAATAAAGAAAGTAGCAGAAATATCGTTTTGAGCGAATGACAGAAACGTTCAATTAGAGCCTGTGAAAGTGACGATGGAGTTTAGTCGAGCAGACGACACGTCCACAGGAGCTCAGGAGAGAGATGTCATATTTCTCATCTTTAAAGGTCAAGATTAAGCATTCAGATAACTGATCTAAATGAGACAATCTCAAGACTCGTGAAGTACTTGAGACAAACAGACGGAGAGAGAGATGAAGACTCAATATCAGAAAGGAAGCGCTGTGCCTCTCAGGATGTGAAATGTGCCCTTCTAAATGAGCTGTTTCCGACTCAGAATAGAGGCAGTAAAAACGCTACCTTCACGCTGATGTGAATTATGCAGCTGAGGTCAGTAATGCTCGTGCTTTCCACTTCAGTTTAACCTTCATGCACTTTGGAGGAAGACGTCTGAAAGCTCAGTTCATCAGAGAAGAAGAGAGTGTTTCTTCATTCCCCAGCCTGATGAGGATGTTTGGGATTTTTATCTAGTGCTATTTTTATTACTTTTTTTTTTTCTTTTCATGAAGAAGCTCAGATTAAGTTGTTGTACTAGTGTTAATAGTTAGAGGTAATTGATAGTTAGTGTTAGTGATATGATGCACCATCTAACACAAGTATTGAAGTTCAGTGTGTGCGTATATAATTTATTCTTATTACAAATATATATTATATGATATTTCATTTGTATTTCATAGATTTTTTTTATTCATATATTTTGTTTTATATATTTCAAAATATTATATAATTTATATGTCATTAAAACAACATCTTTTCTCGTAATAACGAGATATGTTGTTGAAACGACATCTTTTTCTTGTTAAAACGACATATTTTGTATGTGACGTGTACGAAATATAGTACCTTTATCTGATCTATAATAGAGTTTAGATTTATATAGCCTAGATCAGTTTATCAATTAAATAGGCTATTCAGTTCACATTTATCTGTATCCTATAGCGCTTTTCACAATAGTTTCAAAACAGCTTTACAGGAACCGCATACACATGCAGTTAACTAACAATGTATTAAATTTAAACAATGTATTAGGCCTAAGGTAGAAACAACAAGTCTAATATTTAACTATGTTACAAAAATATTACGATGACTAGAAAAACTGGATATGTGGGTTTAAATTTTTTTTAATAAATATTTTTTCCAATACATGCAATATTTTAAACACTATTATTTTTTTGTAACTCTACGATTGTGCAGTAAAACTAACTTGAATGAATATTATAACACAATTTTTTGCACTGAAGTAAAGACTACCGCTCTACCTTTGTGTTGTTATTCCAAAACATGTTTTTGTGCGTGTGAAGGATGCTGTTTTACATGGATGCTGGGACACGAGTAAAGTACAAAGCATTGTTAACATAATAAATAATAGTTTAGTGTCCAAGTGCGAAAATAGAAATATTTGGATACGTGCCGAATGAGAGAGGAGCCCAAGTTTCAGTTTTGGCTTTGCTTTAAATAAATTAGTTTAGACTTTAAAATAAATATTGTTTGTAGCTAATGAATGCCACTATAATTAGTTTATTTTATACTTATATTTTTCATTCTTGTTTTGTATTGAATACCGTTACATTTTAAGTATTTGTTGTGGAAAAAGATACAGGTTTATAGCCTAATTTTTGTAAATTTTTTTGTTTTTACCGGTATTTCAGTTACATTATTTTTGAATGTATAATAAAATATGACTGACACACCAACGGGATTTATCTGGGGGGGTTTTTCTCCTCTCAAAAACTGAAGTCTGACCCAATGCATGTGACGACTCATTCAGGTGCGACTTATTTTCCAGAAAATAAGGAATGCTAAATGATAAAAAAGCCTATTAGAAACTGCATATTTACAAATGGGGATATTCGCCAATAAAACAATAATATTGTGTTCATTACTCTATGGGCACAGCCATTGATACAGGCATCGAAAGGCATTTTACATTATATTTGCTTGCTTTTCGAGCGCGGAAGTGTGATAAAGGCACTGATTTAGACTATAGCCTGAAAATTCTCTATTAAAGATCAGATAAAGGTAAACGTACACGTCATGTACAAAAACATGTCGTTTTAACGACATATCTCGTTATTACGAGAAAATATGTCGTTTTAATGACATAACACCTCGTTATTACGAGAAAAGATGTCATTTTAATGACATAGCACCTCGTTATTACGAGAAAAGATGTCGTTTTAATGACATAACACCTCGTTATTACGAGAAAAGATGTCGTTTTAATGACATAACATCTCGTTATTACGAGAAAAGATGTCGTTTTAATGACAACATCTCGTTATTACAAGAAAAGATGTTGTTTTAACAAGAAAAAGATGACGTTTTAATGACATCTCGTTATTACGATAAAAGATGTCGTTATTACGAGAAAAGATGTCGTTTTAACGACATATCTTGTTTTTACGTGAAAATATGTCATTTTAATGACATAATATCTTGTTATTACGACATAATTGAGTGGAAAAAATATTATGTATGTGGCAGCAATGCGCCACTGTAATTTTAAATATATAAAACAAAAATAAAATATCAAAATGATATGGTATTTTATTTAATATATAGATATTTTATTTGTATTTCTAAAAATATTTATTATATTTAATTTTATATATATATATATATATATATATATATATATATATATATATATATATATGTGACCGGGCGATATCCAAAGATCGCACTTGATTCCCACTACGCCACCGGGGTTTTGTATATACCCACGGAAATAATTAATATGGCAACAAATTCGTTACCAATAGGTGGGTGGGTGAGTAGAGACACAGGCAAAGGATTACACAGATAAGGCAGCTTTATTAAAGTGTACAAAAGTTAAAACTGTCGCATCATCTCACAAGGGTTCCATAATAGCAGGTCACTAAAGAAGCAAAAACGACTTTACAAAAACTACTATACATAAAATAGAGAAGCGTAAAGGAAGGAGATGGTCTGCCGCAACCCCTTAATTGTCACACCACACTTAATAAACCATAAACCACATCACTCCAACCTATGAAGCACGGCACTCAATGTGGACACCATTAAATGAGCAGCCAAACTCCCATTCTGCAAAAAAAAAAAAAACAAACAAACAAAAAAAAAAAAAAAAAACACTTTGTAACAGAATAACTAAAATTTAAACTGACAAAGAAAATATTACATTCAGTGTGTTTACAATTCAAAACAAATACAAAAGAAACAAAAAAGGAAACAAACCAAACCACAATCACCCGCACACTCGAGGCACAAACGGCCAAAAATGGCCTCGCTTGACACATGTGCACTCAATCCACGGCGAGCGATAATCCGGCCTGCAGTTACACACACACACACACACACACACACACACACACACACACACAGTTGACAGGATTGAAACCCAGGCAAGGCAGCAGTGCGTTATATCACTAGACGTGCATTCCGTCGCATAATTCAGCGATGAAACCCTTGGGCATTTAAATCAACCTGCCGAACAGAAATAGCAGAGTTACTAATAAAATCATAAAAACAACAAGCAACCTTCTGTCGTACATACCAGGAGATGTTCACCGCGCAGTACTATGCGTGTTGCTGATCATAGCGTGCAGCTGTTCATCTACAAACTACACAGAGACACGGTAAATAAATATTTCCCTGAAGAATCCTCCATAAAACAAAAACGTACGAACCTGAAACTGGGGGCAGCTTATACGCGCAGCAGCATGGAGCAGGGACGGCACACCAAACATCCTTCCATTCATAAATGGCGGACTCCCGTAAAGGGGGCGGTACGGATGACAACGCATCCTAGGTAACCAATGTCCTCCCATTTTATACCATAACACTCCGGTCCTGATAGGTTAACCGTTTACCTGACATCAACCAATAAACAACCGAGGGTATACTTCACACTGCTACATTCCACCCCCACATCAGGCATCGTCGCCCCGACGATGAACAAACCTCAGGGATCATCCCCAAGCCCAACAAGTTAGATGACGCAGCACTGGACTTTACACCAGATGACATAGCACCTCTTACTGCCTCCACCACTACCCTTAACAAGCAGTGGACATTAAAATAGTGACCAAATATTGGCCTCAATTTTTTAAAAACCCCTGAAGGGAAACTAACATCCTGTGAATGCTGCTCAAGTTGCCTGAATTTACACACAATAGAGATACTGACATTTACCACTGGCACCAAAACAGTGCCCCAACTTACCTACGCCAGTAACGGCAAGGCTGACAATACCCTAGTAGGTCAGATTCAGGGGGCTCAAAAAGCACAGGTCATGCAAACACTACACTGACCAGTTTACTGTAACTAATTGAAA
The DNA here is from genome assembly GCF_018812025.1 of Megalobrama amblycephala. Lineage (NCBI taxonomy): Eukaryota > Metazoa > Chordata > Actinopteri > Cypriniformes > Xenocyprididae > Megalobrama > Megalobrama amblycephala. The sequence continues at coordinate 52,590,521 of NC_063044.1, read as the reverse complement.
ATGCCACCTAAAATCTTCCACACCCTACAACCGCGTACCTTGACGGAATCCTGCGGGCAGAACGAGGCTGAGGACGCTCCTCGTGACAATGTTGGGACACCGATGTTACCAATCTAAAACCCCTACGATACAGAGGCTGACACGAGAAAAAAAAGAATGCGACAACACTAACAATGCCACATCCAGACTCTAAAAAGACTTTAAGCCGCAATTCACTGCAACCATGCTGTGCTACGAACTCTTTATTCTTGCGACTCCCTGCCCATCACTGCACACTATTTACCACTTGTGGAGAGAAACCACCAACAAGGGGCTTACAAATAACATACACTGCTGCCTTGCCTTTAGAAAAGAGAGAAAGAACCGTTTCATTAATTCCAAAACATACAATGCACAAAAATGACACCTTCACAAACTCCCAAACCCATGTCTCAAATACAAACTCACCCACACTATGGCACCCTGCCGACTACGCCAGATTGTGACCGGGCGATATCCAAAGATCGCACTTGATTCCCACTACGCCACCGGGGTTTTTGTATATACCCACGGAAATAATTTAATATGGCAACAAATTCGTTACCAATAGGTGGGTGGGTGAGTAGAGACACAGGCAAAGGATTACACAGATAAGGCAGCTTTATTAAAGTGTACAAAAGTTAAAAACTGTCGCATCATCTCACAAGGGTTCCATAATAGCAGGTCACTAAAGAAGCAAAAACGACTTTACAAAAACTACTATACATAAAATAGAGAAGCGTAAAGGAAGGAGATGGTCTGCCGCAACCCCTTAATTGTCACACCACACTTAATAAACCATAAACCACATCACTCCAACCTATGAAGCACGGCACTCAATGTGGACACCATTAAATGAGCAGCCAAACTCCCATTCTGCAAAAAAAAAAAAAAACAAACAAAAAAAAAAAAAAAAAAAAAAACACTTTGAACAGAATAACTAAAATTTAAACTGACAAAGAAAATATTACATTCAGTGTGTTTACAATTCAAAACAAATACAAAAGAAACAAAAAAGGAAACAAACCAAACCACAATCACCCGCACACTCGAGGCACAAAACGGCCAAAAAATGGCCTCGCTTGACACATGTGCACTCAATCCACGGCGAGCGATAATCCGGCCTGCAGTTACACACACACACACACACACACACACACACACACAGTTGACAGGATTGAAACCCAGGCAAGGCAGCAGTGCGTTATATCACTAGACGTGCATTCCGTCGCATAATTCAGCGATGAAACCCTTGGGCATTTAAATCAACCTGCCGAACAGAAATAGCAGAGTTACTAATAAAATCATAAAAACAACAAGCAACCTTCTGTCGTACATACCAGGAGATGTTCACCGCGCAGTACTATGCGTGTTGCTGATCATAGCGTGCAGCTGTTCATCTACAAACTACACAGAGACACGGTAAATAAATATTTCCCTGAAGAATCCTCCATAAAACAAAAACGTACGAACCTGAAACTGGGGCAGCTTATACGCGCAGCAGCATGGAGCAGGGACGGCACACCAAACATCCTTCCATTCATAAATGGCGGACTCCCGTAAAGGGGCGGTACGGATGACAACGCATCCTAGGTAACCAATGTCCTCCCATTTTATACCATAACACTCCGGTCCTGATAGGTTAACCGTTTACCTGACATCAACCAATAAACAACCGAGGGTATACTTCACACTGCTACATATATATATAATTTATTAAATATATTTGACATTTACAATGATTTAATTTTATATTTTCTCAGCTCGTATAATGAAACAGGAACCGCTTTAACAGAATTTTGTTGTAAACATTCACATTATTATATATAGATACTAGTTGGAGTATAGAGGTATTTCCTCCCATCTGTTTTAAACTATTTCCTCTTCTTGCTTGTCATTTCGGTGACAGGTAACATGGTTTTCAGGTCTTGGTAAGGAATTATTAATCGTTCAACATTTCGCATGGCCCTTGTGACAACATTTATGCACTTTAATTAAAGCTTGAGCTTCTTCTGCGTTTGACAAATGGAGTTGTTCGCGTGTGGGAGTGAACGGACCGCTGT
>NC_063044.1:52575940-52583440 GCF_018812025.1 Megalobrama amblycephala | reverse complement strand
GCACATGCATTTTACAGTGTGTTTTACAAAACAATACAAATAGTCACCAAAACACTACAATGCCTTCATAAACCTGGAGAAATTTATTTTAAATTGAAGAAATGCAGCCTTGGCGAGCATAAGTATGGAAACTAAACAATTTAAAAGATAATTGTGACTTTTTATCTCACAATTCTAACTTTTTTTCTCAGAATTGCTAGATATAAACTTGCAACTGCAAGTTATAAAGTTAGAATTGTGGGATATAAACCCGGAATTTTGACTTTTTTGAGTTTATTTCTCACAATTTTTACTTTTTTCTCACAATTCTAACTTTTTTCTCACAATTGCGAGTTTATATCTCAAAATTTTGACATTTTTCCTCATAATTCTAACTTTTTCCTCACAATTACGAGTTTATATCTCCCAATTTCTCAGAATAACGAGTTTATATCTCATAATTCTGACTTTTTAACTCACAATGGCGTGTATATATATATATATATATATATATATCAGTGGCGTGCAGTGGTGTTCTGAAATGAGGAGGCACATTTTTTTTTTATGAATCAATGTAAATTAATGTGCATTACTCTTAAAGTTGACACATCTTCCTTGTTAAATGAACATTACTTTACAGTACATCAAAAAAGAAAAAAAGAAACCAAATACAATTCTATTTTGTAATTTTACATTAACAATGTAATGTTCTATTTATCAAAACCAAGTCAATCTCATCAAGTTAGTGTTTTAAACATTTCTACATTCATTCCAAAATAATAACTAAAGGCAATAATAATTTAAACAATATATTTTATTTGTGTATTGCGGTTTTTCTTTTTAATTGTCAACCTAGGATATTTTGGATCATCAGTCATGCTCCGTAAACACCGTCTGTCACAGACACGAATTGTATTTTTAATTTCACCAAGCTGATTGCACTAAAACCCCGCAGTCATCATGCTTTCAGTCCATTTCAAGTTTGATTTTGACGTGACATAAAGCAGTGATTTCTAACTGTGATCTGTTTACTTACTTTTCAATTAGTTTTCCGATTGACGCCATCATTTGTTCAGTCAAACTGACGCACGGAACACGCACGTCAACAAGAGGCGGGATTTATCGCACAAGCCAATCATATCCAATCATAACCAATTACATCCAATGATAGCGCGATGGAGACATTGCCTCCTCTCACGTGACCTTCCCCCATTCATTCTCAATTACCCCCCACAAAACCCACTGCACGCCGGGGGTCTGATGATTTTATATGGTTTTCTATGAGAGGAAAGGGAGGCATGACTCCATAGACTGTAAAGTATGACTCCTCTGTGTAACTTCACCTGCGGGTGTCGCTGTTTGGCAGTGTTCCTTAAGAAATACGCATGACTTGCGCTCTTTTTAATGTCATAATTTGTAATATTTGTGTTGTTTTATATGTAATATGGATTATTTTATCATTTTATTTTCTCATCCTATTTTTTTGAGGAGGCACTGCCTCCCTTGCCTACTCGGAGGAAACGCCCCTGATATATATGTATATATATATATATATATATACACAAATCAAAATTCTGACTCTATAAGATGACTATAAAAATAAATCTGCATTGTTTATTCTTTTGATCTTTAATTAATAAAATTAGCAAAAATCTAACCTTTCATTGAAGTTAAATAATTGAAAGTTGGGTTAAAATCACATTATGAAATAAATGTTTTTCTCCAAAACATGTTGGCCACAATTATTGGCATAATTGTGCATATTGTGCATATTGTGCATTATTGGCATATCTCTGAAGTATATTCCCATTCATATTCCCATTTTTAGCACACCAGGGTGACTAGGAGCATGAAATTGTCCAGCCGAGACTTCCTGTTCCACAGGAGTATAAACATGAGGAAACACAAAGGCCAAATTCCTTTAATCATTCATCACAATGAGTAAAACCAGAGAATATAGTTCTGATGTGCAGCAAAAGATTATTGAGCTTCACAAAATAGAAAGTGGCTATAAGAAAAAAGCTAAAGCATTGAAAATCCCCATTTCCACTATCAGGGAAATAATTAAGAAGGTCCAATCAACTAAAGATTACAAATCTGCCTGGAAGACGACATGTGTCTAAATCGTCCTAATGCGCGGTGAGGAGGAACGTTTGAGTGGACAAAGACTCTTCAAGGATCACAGCTGGAGAATTGCAGAGATTAGTTGAGTCTTGAGTCTCAGAAAGCCTAAAAAATTATTAAACAGCACCTACATCCCCACAAGTTGTTCAGGAGGTTTTCAAGAAAAATCCTCTGCTCTCATCCAGAAACAATCTCCAGCATATTCAGTTGTCAGACAAGACTGGAACTTCAAACGGGACGGCTTCCGTGGTAAGATGAAACTAAAAAAATAGCTTTTTGGCAGCAAACCCACCAGATGGATTTGGTGCAAACAGGGATAAAATGTGCCCCATGCCCACGGTTAAATATACTGCTGGATCTTTAATGTTGTGGGCCTGTTTTTCTACTGATGTCCTGGAGATCTTGTTCAGATACATGACATCATGGATTCTATCAAATACTAACAGATAAAAAATCAAAACCTGACCACTTCTGCTAGAAATCCTGTAATGGGCCGTGGTTGGATTGTCGATCAGGACAATGATCCAAAACAAACATCAAAACCAACACAAAAATGTGTCACTGAGCACAAAATGAAGCTTCTGCCATAGCCATCTCAGTCCTCTGACCTGAACCCTAAAGAAAATGAGTGGAGTGAACTGAAGAGAAGAAGCACCAACATGGAGCTGGAATCTGAAGGATTTGGAGAGATTCTGCATGAAGGAATGGTTTCTGATCTCTCCTCAGGTGTTCTCCAAACTCATCAGGCATTATAGGTGAAGACTCATAGCTGTTATCTTGGGAAAAGGAGGTTGCAAAAAGTATTGAATAAAAGGGTGCCAATAATTGTGGCCAACATCTTTTGAAGAAAAACATTTATTTCATAATGTGATTTCCCCCCACTTTTAATTCTTTACCTTCAATGAAAGGTTAGATTTTTGTTCAATTTATGAATAAAAGATCAAAAGAAAAAACAATGCATATTTATTTTTACAGTCATCTTTGATCATATTTAACAAGGGTGCCAATAATTCTGAGCACCACTGTAAATCAATTCTGAAAAAAAAAAAGAAAAAAAAAAAAACTCAGAATTGTGAGTTAAAAAGTCGCAATTATCTTTTTTATTTTTTATTCAGTGGTGGAAACAAGATTCCAGACTTCTTTCAAAACATGATTCTTGATTCAGTTGAACTCCCCCTCTAGATTATTTTTTCATTTGATATCCTCTTTCACTCATTTTAGAAGTAAAATTGGTTGTGAATGGCGTTTCATGTTGACTATAAACTTTGTAAAAGCTGCTGGATTAATTCATCCTCATCCACAAAGCATTAGACCCAAACAGATCGTGTTGTGCTGATGAGGTGAGTGTGAACTTGTTGAGAGATGCTAACATTCCCTCAGAGAGAGTTGAGGCGAAACCGAGTGGAAAATAAGGAGAACGACAGAGTAACGCCCACTCGTCCATTAGCTAAACCATTGAACGCTTCCATCATCTGCTTGAACAAAGTGTGAGGTGGAAAAGGCGAGAGAATGGGGCGTCGAACGCGCATCAGTGATGGATAGAGATAGCAAACCGCCGCCTCTCCCTCACTACACCATCTGTTCTTCTCCCGCGAAGAAAAACATGGGCTTTGTGTGTAGAGGTGGGCGACCACAATCTTCATCACGATTTGAGAGATGGAATACATCACAAAATGGTGATTTTTACTGGAAATTCAATGGCTTTTATATTAAATGTTATACATGTGGTAATGCCTGTTTATAATAAAGTAAATTAAATACTTTTACATCACATTTGGCTGACAAAAGATTAGAAAATAAATTTACTATATAAATTAACTGTTATGTTTTATGCATTTGGCATATGATTTTAGTGCATCTGTTGGCAAGAGTTCATGCTTTTGCAAACCGAATTGCAATTGACTCTTCGCAAAGACCCGCCCCCCCGTTTCTGTTGCTTTGTCCGACAAGCTATGGCGCCGTCACGCCACACAGAGTGAAAAATACATCGCAGAGCAAAGAGGTCACTGACAACATGTCGTCAGGCAAGATAGAGCAGGTTACTTATGATATTACACAAAGTCCCAGATTTCAAACTGTGTATTTTTTTAATAAATTCAAACAATTAAAACCGTTTTGTGGCTCTTTGATGTGTTGTTACAGATTGTTGTAGCGCCTCATCAAGTGGCTTGTGAACCGATCATCCCTTCCAACTAGTTAATTAATAGCATCACATAAACATGAATGAACATCAGAAGGAATGTTGTTTCAAATGCGGAAAGATGTTAAGAACGGTTAATCTTCTAACTCCTGACTGCTTTGTTGGACAAAATGGCGGATTCGCCATTATGATTGGTTAGATTGCTTGTCAATCAAACTCTCAGCGAAGGTTCAATTGGAATTCAAATGCAAAGAATTAGATAATTCAAATATAAATACATAAAATTTTTCACAGATGGACGGACAGACAGATGGGTGGATGGATGGATTTATAGATAGACTGATGGACGGATGAATGGACGGACAGACAGACAGACTGGATAGATAGATAGATAGATAGATAGATAGATAGATAGATAGATAGATAGATAGATAGATAGATAGATAGACAGACATACGGATGGATAGACATGGATGGATGGATTGATAGACAGACGAATGGATGGATGGATGGATGGATGGATTTATAGATAGATAGATAGATAGATAGAAGGATGATGGATGGATGGATGGATAGATTTGTAGATGAATTTATAGATAGATAGATAGATAGATAGATAGATGGATAGATAGATAGATAGATAGATAGATAGATAGATAGATAGATAGATAGATAGATAGATAGATAGATAGATGATAGATAGATGGATGGATGGATGGATGGATGGATGGATGGATGGATTTTAGATGGTCCGACAGAGAGACGGACGGATTTATAGATAGATAGATAGATTTTAGTTGGATGGATGTTTGAAATATCACCTATGTAGTAAGTGTGTACAATCACTGACCAATGCTGATGATCTAAAATGTCCAAATATCTGTTGATTTATCAGTCTGTCACTCCCACTAATGCATTTGTAAGCGCAGTGTGTTGAGTGTTTGTAAATCCACAGCTTTGATGGCATATGCAGCACTCAGGGCGACATGATGCCGAGTGAGCGAGCAGGAAGCAGCAGGATTATACGTGTAGATCATCACAGTAATCACAGTAGAACAGCCTCATCCTGACCTGCTGTCATTATTTATCTGCAGCAACAGGATTCACACTCACGCTTGTTTTCATTCTCCTGCCTCTTTGTGAATGAGTGTGTTAACCAGCTATTCGTTAGGCCTGCCATGCAATAACACGGGATGTATTCCTCTTCTAGGCAGCTCTGCTTGACAGGTTATTTTCCTGATATATTCCCAAGCCCTTCTTTATTTTGCACATGTATGTTTATTTCATTTATATATATATATATATATATATATATATATATATATATATATATATATATGCAAACTCTTCTTCTTGATATATGTTAACTGAATATCTGACCTACAGTGTGGAATGTGTATGTATGTATTTTCTGTGGTATTTTCCGAGTTACCGGTGGCCATTTGTCTGTCAAACGAATGCCATTCACCAGTGAAATCACGTCTGCATGTTTTTCACGCATCAGTGTGCGATGTAGAGTGACTTTGGTGTGACCTGGAAAATTTGTTGTCATTAAAAGCCAGAGGAACTTTTAACCGTCAACTACTGTGTCCTTCCAGACGCGGTCTGAGAGCGCAGGGTCCCCGAAGAGAGTTGATCCCAAACCCTCGTCCTCTTCTCTGGATAATGGCAGCGTTTAGGTCACCTTGGTGTCCGGGAGCTGCTCCGCGGGCCACAGACGGACGGATTAGTTTGACTCCATATGGATTCATGCTCCGCTGTCTGCATTTAGAGCTGAACACATTCTACAACACTGTGAAGAAGTCATCAAAGTAATTTCACATTGTTGACCACGGACCAAGTTTTCTTCCTTTCAGCTTGTTTTGAGAGGAGATTGTCTTATTTCCCCGAGGGAATGCTTTCATGCTGCAACTCGTTATTAAATAAATAATATGTGCTGTTTCTTTTCCAGTACAAAGTATTGCATTTTGCATTTTTTTTTTCCTAAACAGGCTCCTCCAAAACAACTAGTGTCGATACTGGCCGAACGAGCCAATTTCCCCTCATTAAATAATCTCTCCAGCCATCCTCTCTAATGAATAACAGATGTGCTCTGATCTCTCTGGAGGGATTTGGACGGAGCGACAGTCATCAGGAGAGACAGACCTGCCAAAACCAAACGCCAGTGACCAACACATGAGAACCACACTGAAACATATCTATCTGTCCGTCCGTCCGTCCATCCGTCTGTCTATATATCTGTCTGTCCGTCTGTCCGTCCGTCCGTCTGTCTGTCCATCTATCTATATATCTGTCTGTCCGTCCATCCGTCTGTCTATATATCTGTCTGTCCGTCTGTCCATCCGTCTGTCCGTCCATCTGTCTATATATCTATCTATCTATCTGTCTGTCTGTCCATCTATCTGTCTGTCCGTCCATCCGTCCGTCCGTCTGTCTATTTATGTGTCTGTCTATCATCTGTCTGTCTGTCTGTACGTCTGTCTATATATCTGTCTGTCCGTCCATCTGTCTGCCTATATATCTGTCTGTCCATCTATCTATGTGTCTGTCTGTCCGTCCATCTGTCTGCCTATATATCTGTCTGTCCGTCTATCTATATGTCTGTCTGTCTGTCCATTCGTCCGTCCATCCGTCTGTCTATATATCTGTCTGTCCGTCTATCTATATGTCTGTCTGTCTGTCCATCTGTCTGCCTATATATCTGTCTGTCCGTCTATCTATATGTCCGTCCGTCCGTCTGTCTGTCTGTCTGTCTATCTATCTATCTATCTATCTATCTATCTATCTATCTATCTATCTATCTATGTGTCTGTCTGTCTGTCTGTCTGTCTGACTATCTATCTATCTATGTGTCTGTCTGTCTGTCCGTCTGTCTGTCTGTCTGACTATCTATCTGTCTATCTATCTATGTGTCTGTCTGTCTGTCTGTCTGTCTGTCTGTCTGTCTGTCTGTCTATCTATCGATCTATCTATGTGTCTGTCTGTCTGTCTGTCTATCTATCATCTGTCTGTCTGTCTGTCCGTCTATCTATCTATCTATTAGGGGTGTGGCAAGATCTCGTGTCACGAGATCTCGTGAGACTAAAATGTGACGAGATTTCTCGTTGAGGCGAAAAGTAGTCTCATGATATTGCCATGACAGAGTGGTTAGGATGATTAGGAAAGAATATGCCACCGCTACGTTTACATTACGCCTCCACTGTTGTTTTGCTTTTTACTTAAATAAAAAAACATTTAATTCAGTTGGATAACGGTCG